>NC_040040.1:46507223-46540973 GCF_003713205.1 Coffea eugenioides
CGGTGGTAGCTTATTTTGAATAATTGCACTACATTCCTCCGTTAATGCTATTGTTTCGCAGTCTTCCAACTTTCTTTTTCTAGTCATGATTTCCTTGAGAAATTTCGCATAAGACGGAATCTGCAAAATAGCATCGGCAAAAGGAATGTTAATGTGCAATTGTTTGAAAAGTTTAACAAATTTTTCAAAATCTTTATTAAACTTATTTTGCTTTAATCTTTGTGGAAATGGAACCGCAGGGGGTATTGGAATGGTAGCGGAAGATGATGGTTGATTTTCTCTTGATTCCTCCCGACTATTTTCTTCCACTATCGCCTCTTGGTTCCTCTGCTTTTCTTCTTGTTTTTCATTCTCATCTTTTTCAACTTCCATCACTGGAGGCTCTTCTAATTGCTTACCACTACGAAGAGTAATGGCTTTCACATGCTCCTTAGGATTGACCTCTGTTTTGCTAGGTAATTCGCCTTGATTTCGATTATTCAACGAACTAGCAATTTGACCAATTTGGACCTCTACATTCCTGTACATTGTAGTGAGTTGGTCCAACCTTCCTTCTACTCGCTCAAATCTGTCTGAAGTAACTTTTGCGAGCTTTTCCACTGCCATCTCCCAACCAGGTTTAGTTTCAGCTTGTTGTTGCCTTGATTGAAATCCCGGTGGATTGGTTGGCCTTGGTTGATTTCCTTGATCCTTCCATCCAAAGTTTGGATGATTTCTCCACCCCGGATTGTAAGTATTCGAGTAGGGGTTATTTTGAGCATTACGATTGTAATTATTGACGAATTGTACCTGTTCAGAATCAACATACTCATTAGTATCATGTTCACCTCCACATACAGAACAGCATGCTACATGTGCATTAGATGAACTTGGACCTTGTCTACTTAGCAATTTCATCACATTATTCATTTGAGCACTCAGCATATTGAGAGTGTCCATTTCTATCATACCTGCGTGACGTCTTGTATTACCTCTCTCATTGGCCCATTGGTAGTTATTTGCTGCCATTTCTTCTATCAAATTATGAGTTTCTTGGGGTGTTTTACCCATTAAAGCTCCACCTGCAGCTGCATCGATCATAGTTTTAGTAGAAAAGACTAAACCATTATAGAAGGTTTGTATGATTAACCACTCCGGCAGTCCATGATGTGGACATTTCCGAACCAAATCTCTAAACCTTTCCCATGCCTCATATGATGATTCACCTTCCAATTGGCTAAAACTAGTTATATCCATTCTAAGCTTAGCAGTCTTACCTGGTGGAAAATACTTATTTAAGAATGCTCTTGATAATTCATCCCATCCAGTGAAAGTATTGGGAGCATGAGAGTGTAGCCAAAGTTTGGCCTTATCTCTCAATGAAAATGGGAACAATCTTAGCCTTATAGCATCATCACTAACTCCATTCATTTTAATTGTATCACAAATTTCCAAGAATGTAGCTAAGTGTGTATTAGGATCTTCTACTGCATTACCTCCAAATTGAGATTGTTGAACCATTTGGATAAGTGATGGTTTAATCTCAAAGTTGTTAGCATTTACCGCAGGCCTTGCTATGCTCGTTTGTGAACCTTGTGTTCCCGGTATAGTAAAATCTCGCAGAACTCGCCTATTTAGGTCATTTTCCGCCATTTCTTCTTCAAATGGTAATTCTATCAAGATATCTTCTATTGGCTGCCAAACCTCTTGTTCCTCTTGATGCAGTGTATTCCTCCTTTGTCTCTGCAATGTTCTTTCAATTTCAGGATCAAAATGTGCAACTTGTCTATTTGATCGGTGCATGCACTACAAATAAAAATAAGAGAAATTTTTGTAGTTTTAATTCAACCACTTGGATAAAAACAATGAAAATGTCTAAATTAATAGAGATGACTAGGCCCTAATATTGCCGCTCCCCGGCAACGGCGCCAAAAACTTGACGGGATTTTTGTATCAATGCAAGTTTAATTCCGATTTTACACCCGTTGGACTGCAAGTATACAGGTCGCAATTGTAGTACAAGATGCGTATCGGGTCGATCCCACGAGGAGCAATTTAAACAATTACTAAGCCCCTGTTCTCTCTATTATTTAGACTTACAATTAATTTGAGCAGAGAAAGTCTAATGCTGTAATCTACAAATCTGATATACAAATCTAGTTTAACAAATGCTAAATGCAAACAAAGAAATTTCACTTAAGGAAGATTCTAGGGATGTAGATTCCACTTATGGCATAAATTACACAAATGAATGGATTTACTTCCTGCTATTATTCTTGCTTAACCAGAGATTTATTTCCAAAATTACCAAGTCTCATTTTCATGATGAAATGGCTTAGAGTAATATAGATTTCCCTATTTCCATGGTGAAATACTACTACAACTCTGTTTTAATTCATAAAATACTAAGTAATCCACTTAAGTGTATTTCTATTTTCATGAACATACAACTCAAGCTCTACTCATGTGTTTCCATTGTTATTACCAATTCTCATTGAACAATAACAACTGTAAACAAGTTATTGGTGATCAATCAATAACAAGAAATCACAGCTACACAAGTAGACAAGTTAACTCAAGATATAACAAGTGTAAATCACATTCAATTAGTATTATTTAGCCATAAGTTTCATCTACTCCCTAGATGAAGGAGTTTAGCTACTCATGAATGATTTAACAATCAAATTCACAAGTTTATTAATGCAAAACATCATAAAGTACAAGTATAAGAAAGATAAAAGAAAGCTTAGCCAATTGAAGGTGAAGCTCTCCAATTCCTGCTATGTTCTTGCACAATATGATTACAAGTGAAAACTCTCCAAAAAAAATGCTTCTCCAAGTACTCCCCTCTAGAGAGGAAAAAGTGTTACAAAATGAAAAACTAGCTACGTCTGGTCTTCCTTGCTTCTCCCCTGTGTTTCTGCATAAAAGGTGGTAGAAATTCCATTCCTCTCACTTCATAATTTCCTCCACTTAGATTTTGTAAAAAGAAGTCAAAGATATGATGTTCCTTTTGTCCACACTCATTTGGTCTTCTCTTTTATTGCAGAAGCATGTGCCACCGATTTCTGTCCCTCAAAATAGCTGTAAAAGTTGTGAGAAAGGTAAAGAAAAACGGCTGTGCCACTTGCTGAGGAGAGAGACAGATCCGAGCCTCGGATCCGAGGAGTGATAATGGATCCGAGCTCGGATTATAGGATCCGAGGCCTTCCCATGATGGATCCGAGGTCGGATCGTCCTGACCTCGGATACACTCCGCCAGAAGTACAGACGAGAGGTCGGATCCCTCTTGTACACACGGATCCGAGCTCGGATCCGTGTTAAGCAATTTTCCAGGTTTTCACTTCTTCCCTTTTTTCTACATTTTTGCTCCCAATTTCTTGTGTACTTTGTCCTCTGGATGACCCTGACATTTCTTTCAACTTGTGCATGAATTTCATACATCAATTACCTTCACAATTTTACAAAATTACGCATTAATCCACTCATTTATCAATTTCTTAACCCTTAAACAATATTTAAGCAATTATCACCAAAAGAGTTCAAATATGGCTTTAATCTTCTCAAAACATACCAAAAATTCATGCCAAATTCGTACAAAATGTACGTTAAATATTCACTTATCACAGACTTACTACTTTATTTCACAAACTTACCATTTCACTTAAGAAAGTTACAACAATTATATTTAGTAAGTTTAATTCAAATAATGATTAGTTCTTGTTGAAAAATGGTTAATAAGTTTAATTCCAATAATGGTATGTTTTTGTTGAAAAATGGTAAGTTTTACAAATAAAATGGTAAATTGGTGAATTGTTCAAACTTACTACTTTATTTCATAAACATATCGTTTTACTTAAGAAAGTTACAACAATTATAAATAGTAAGTTTAATTGAAATAGTAGTAAGTTTTTGTTAAAAAATGGTAAGTTTGACAAATAAATTGGTAAATTTGATGAATGATTAAAATTACTAGTTTAGTGAACAAACTTACCATTTTAGTTAAAAAACTTACCCAGAATTTATAATCATTATTTTAATGGACTTAGAAAAGATGCTAAAGGACCAAAATTGTTGCTAAAGTTGGGTAATTTAGACAACTACTGGTAACTTGAATTATTTTAGTATTTCGTGAGGTGACTTGTCACTGCAGCACGATCCCACAACCAATATTCTCCATGAAAAACAAAGTTTAAACAGTAATTGAAATATAAAAATTGGCCATGAAAATCTTGCACTCCCTATGTGCCATAATTTGATATTTTTTTGTTTTAGAAAATCCAACCATTTTAAGAAAAAAGTGTAATTATTAAGCTTGAATTTGGTGATTTTCGATTAACCTTAAATATGGCCCTCACATTTAAATTCTATGAGTGGAGTGGCACGCAAAAAAAAAGTAATTGTTTTCAAATGGTAAAATGGAACAGCTTATGAAGTTGTGTTGATTTTGAAAAGATGACTCGAAAAACATGATACTAAAAAAGGATGGAGGGAGGATAAAAGTAATAGTTGCTCAATTATTTTACTATTTTATTTTCCGTTTTATTTTTTATTTTTTAAAAAGTTTCCATTGACTCTGCCTTAGCTTCCTTTCGTTTAGTTAAATAGAAAACCCAAGACCAGCACTTTATTTTTTTGCATTGTTTGATATCAGTAGGGGAACAAGTAATTTTAAAACTAGTGGGACACATTATAAAAATTCATAATTTTTTCAAAGTGTGTGTTTGTAGGATTTTTTGGTGGCGCACGGGCCCCCACTTTAAATCCACCACTATTAAAGGTTCCCAAGTGTAAATGTTTTTTTTTAAACTGGAAATTGTGAAAATGTAAAGGAATAATAAATATGACTACATGCTAAAGAAATACAAAATTAAAATTAATCAAAGCCATAAATTGGTATAATTATTCTATAATTAACAGATTATATTATCTTTGTCACAGGGGCTGTTCTCATTTACTTTTACATCTAGATTTTAGATTTCTTTTAAAACCAAAAAGGAAAAAATCTAGAATATACCTAGGAGTTAACTTTAATTGATTCTGATTTTTTTTCTCTATAATTGCATTCTATGATCAACTTTTGCAAAATTTACAACAAACAAGAATAGGCTAAAAGAAGAATGAATACCAAAACAATAAAATGCAATAGGAAAAATTTTTTACATTGGGAATAAAAGATGAAACATCTTAATTGACTCCATAAAGTTTCGATTCTAAATTACTCACTAAAAATATGCTTATCTCAAATGAATATCAGCTCATAACAATAGGTAACATTGAAGATGTGCGATTGGTTTTGTTAGAACAGACTCATGTTGATGTTCAATGGATTTCTAGAGAACCAAGTAAGGTTGCACATACTTTAACAAACTGGGCTAAATCTGCCAAT
Organism: Coffea eugenioides; assembly: GCF_003713205.1. Taxonomy (NCBI): domain Eukaryota; kingdom Viridiplantae; phylum Streptophyta; class Magnoliopsida; order Gentianales; family Rubiaceae; genus Coffea; species Coffea eugenioides. The sequence continues at coordinate 46,512,592 of NC_040040.1, forward strand.
CTAACTGAATCTCTTTGGAATTCCCTTCTAACTTCGTCAAACAAATTGGTGCAATATGATTTCCAACTAACTTATTAATAACATTTATATATATAGAAAGCAATAGGTGTTACTCCTCAATATTCCCCACATATATGTATTCCGTGTAGATATGTAACTTTATGAAATTATTCAAATTGCTATGGCCAGGCTGAATTTCTAATTTGAACCTAAGTTGGTATCATATCGTATCCAATGAACGAAAAAAAATCCTGCAAATGACAATAGCTGACTTATGAATTAATGAAAAGAACACTTGTGAAATTAATTAATCTCCACTAAAATTAATGACGTGAAATCTAAATTAATTCTGTAAAGAATTCAATCTAGTGTTTGTGTATTGAGAAAACAACAATTGCTGACTTATTCATATGCTGTACGGATCTTCTTGAGTACTTGTTGCTTTAGTGACCACAAGTCAACATTATTAACAAAATCCCAATGAGTCTTTAGACTGAACAAGAAAAGAAATTAAATCCCACTACAAACCGTACCTTCCTCTGTAAAGCTGATCTGTGTTGAATGGGCCAAGTTGGGATGGACAAGGGGCCAGTGACAATGACCAAGTCACCAGAAAACGAAAGAGACACCCTTAATTAATGCCAGACTTTGATTGATACTCCAGTTAAGTTCACGGACAGATAAATCTTGTCATTTTTTGAAATTACTCAAGTAGATATTTTGTAAACATGTGTCTTGGCATATTCAAGAGATGGTTGCTGTCGGTTATTAGTAGAACTTTAAGTACATTCATCAGTTAAAGGTCACATAGCTGGTCAAGTGTCTTTCAGTGACAAATTGAGATTAAATGTCTCCATACAGACTCAAGGCTGCAAAATTGGTTCAGCCAATATTGTCCTTCGATTCAAAATTGCAAATTCTGTAATGGTGTTAATGCTTTTCAATACGTGTTTTTGTTGTATAATGTTGACCAAGCGCCTTGACATTGTCATGAAGGTTTTAACACAACTATCTACCAGGTTCTGAAAAAATGCACCATCTCTTACTATAAGTACCTATCATCCTTTACCTGTTATCTCACAAGTATTGCAACAAAATTAAAGATATTTGTTTTGAAAAATAAAGATATTGTAGATGGCTAAATCTCACTTTAGCTACGCAACCTTCTTTGCCCTCCTGATCTTCTGCTTCCTCCTTCTCGCATCAAATGGTGAGTTGTATGTTAGTCTTTATTCAGATATCTTACATATTTCTAGTCTTAATGGTGCACATATGCATAAAGGATAGTGCTGTGGTACCGAAATTGTTAAGTGATTTAATATAAAATAATAGCAGTTGACCTGAACATCCGGTTTTCTTCTCTTTTGTGATAGTTTACAGCTTTTTGTGTCCCTTTTTTGTGTATTAAATAATGCATCCAAAGATACATATAACTTTTCCAACTAAATCGGTAAGATTATCTTGTAAAATAGTAAGTTTTAAGTGCTTAACAAATTTACTTTTTTAATATTGAATCTTACCATTTATGTAATGAATTAGCTAACTTTAGGAAATACCACAACTTTCTATCTCTCTCTCTCTAAAAATTTCTTCAGTTTGCTCTACGTTTCATGGCTGCCCTTCAGCCGTCGGCTGAGGGACAAGGATCTCCTACAGAAAAAAAATCTTTCTCCCAACTTTTTTCACAACCTTCAACATCTGTTATCCCAATTCGGCAAGCGACTGTCTACAAAGGTGAAGCTGCAGTCATTTTCTCCAGAGCAGATGCAGAAAAACTTGCGGAGCCTTTTCGATGGTCTTTAGTTGGAAAATTCTCTCATGGGAGACCTTCTTTAGAAGATATTCGCAAGTTCTTTGCTTCATTAAATCTAAAAGACCACATTTTCATTGGCTTGATGGATTACAGGCATGTTCTGATCAAGTGCTCCGCTGAAGCAGATTTTAACAGGATTTGGACGAGAGGGATTTGGCAATTAGGCAAATTTCCAATGCGTGTATTTCGATGGTCCCGGGAATTTCATGTGCTCAGAGAATCCTCTCTGGTTCCAGTTTGGGTTGAACTTCCAAATTTACCTATCCATTATTTTGATAAACATTCGTTGTTTTCCATATTATCTCCAGTAGGAAGACCATTGTTTTTGGATTCGGCAACGGCTGCTGGGACGCGTCCTAGTGTGGCAAGGGTATGCGTGGAGATCGATGTAGAAAAGCCTGTTTTATCGAGAATCTGGGTGGCGGTTGAAGGAGAAACCGGCTTTTGGCAAAAAATTGTACCAGATGATATGCCAAGATATTGCTCAGTTTGCTGGAGATTGGGTCATTCATCTGAAAACTGCAAGAAGCACTTCGTCGATGGTGGACATCAACACCAAAACAATCAAACCAAAAGGCTTAAGCATGGTTCAAAGCTGTCTGGAAATACTCAGCATAAATTAGTCATTACAAATGAATATAATGACTTAGAAGCTAAAGATAAATTATCAAAAGAGGGTACAACAGCTCCTGAACAAATGCAAAGTTCTGGTGAGAAAGAAGACGAAGGAATTACAACAGCTGTAACAAAGGAATCTGCGGGAACTGCTGATAAATGGAACACTGAAGCCAAAGGGAAAGCATCAATGGAATTCAAGTCAGCTACTGAAGAGGCTCGACTTACGGGCGTAATTGAAATTGAAGGAACGTCAATAGGTGCAATGGAACATTCTGGAGCACCTGAGCAAAACGATGCAGTTGCCGACGCTTACGCGGTCAAGGAGGGAAAAAAAACAGCAGCTTCAAAAACTGATGCACATCCACAATCGGTTGTTGATGTCGCCATGCATGTCCATAAGGAGCATTCGGTAGTGGAAGACCAATTGACAGTTTGCTATGGAAATGATTGTGAGGGGCCACAAAGTCTCAGGAAACATAACGTGGGAATGGTTCAGCATCAAATGATCGACACCACAAGCACAATTAATCAACTGCCCGACAATTCCAATGGGAATAATTCAGCGGGGCCCCAGCTTATTGAGGAGCATAACTTGGGATTAGTTTATAATGAAAGGCCCGACACCACTGACATAGATAATCTTTATGTCGATTTGCGTGGAGATGATGATGAAGATTCCAAATCCAATGCGGCTGATGAAGTAGCTTTGCGGCTGATGAAGATCGCAATTCAAAATATTTCCATGCGGTTGTAAGACAGAGACGAATTAAAGGAATGATACACCGAATCAAAAAGTCAAACGGAGTTTGGGTGGACACCAATGCTGACATAGCAACTGAGGCCATATCATATTTCTCTGATCTCTTCACTGGATATCTTGAGTCATCTTCTGATATGCGACATATGATTCCGCACATGATATCGGAAGAGGAAAATATAAAATTGGAAGAAATGCCTTCCATTGAAGAGATTCATCGAGTCCTAAAGTCAATGGATGGAGATAGTGCTGCTGGCCCCGATGGCTTCACAGGCAAATTTTTTACATTCGCCTGGGAAATTATTGCCCAAGATGTTTACAAGGCAATTCTCAGTTTTTTCTGTGGAGCAGAGTTACCTCGATTTATCACCTCTACCTGAATTGTATTAATTCCAAAAAAACCAAATCCTCAGGAGTTTTCTCATTATAGGCCAATCAGTCTGTGTAACTTCTTCAACAAGTTGCTATCCAGGATCTTAGCTGATAGAGTGGCTTCTCTATTGCCCAAAATTATTTCGCCCCAGCAGACATGCTTTGTGAAGGGCCGTAATATAACAGAAAATTTTCTGCTAGCACAGGAGGTAGTGTCGGGTATTGGGAAAAAAACTAGAGGTGGTAATGTGGTAATGAAGCTGGACATGTCTAAGGCATATGACCGAGTTGCATGGGATCATATCATTGGTGTTCTCAGGAGATTTGGCTTTGGAGAAAGATTCATTGATTTGGTTTGGCGATTGATCTCCAATGTCTGGTTTTCTATCATTATAAATGGGGCATCGCATGGTTTCTTTAAATCTACACGAGGCCTACGTCAGGGTGATCCATTATCGCCTGCTTTATTCATTATAGGAGCTGAGGTGTTATCTAGAGGATTGAATAATCTTGCTATGCAATCGGCGTTTGTGGGTTTCAAAGTCCCCTTGGCATGTCCTACTATAACTCATTTGGCTTTTGCGGATGATATTCTAATTTTTTCAAATGGATCCTCTTATTCTCTAAAGCTTATCATGCAGGTGCTAGATGCGTATCAAAGGTGTTCTGGGCAATTGATAAATGTGCAGAAAAGTTGTTACTTAGTACATCCCTCGATATCACCGGCAAGAAGAAGGGTGATTGAACGTATCACCAAATTTAATTATCAACCATTTCCGATACGTTATTTGGGATTCCCCCTCTACTTTGGCAGATGTAAATCATCATATTTTGGGGAAGTTTGCCAATCTATCCTAGGGAGAATAAGGTCATGGAAATCAAGGATGCTTTCTCTTGGAGGCAAAATAGTTCTAATCAAACATGTGTTGGCAACGATGCCAGTACATCTGTTGTCAGCAGCGGTTATCCCGGGTAAGGTATTTAGAACTATAGAAAAAGCCTTCTCGACCTTCCTATGGGGGTCATCCTCTGACGAGTCTAAATTTCACTGGATACGGTGGTCTCAGATGTGCTATCCGGTTGATGAGGGAGGAGTTGGTTTCCGGAGGTTACAGGACATCTACACAGCATTCTCATTCAAGCTTTGGTGGAACTTCAGAAAGGGATACTCGTTGTGGGCTTCGTTCATGAAAGCTAAGTATTGTAGACTACTACATCCTTGTCAGGTAGAAATCAGGTCAATGGACTCCGCAATCTGGAGAAGGATGGTCAATGTAAGTCGACAAGTGGAGCTATCTATGCTATGGGATATCAAAAACGGAGCTTGTCATTTTTGGTACGACAATTGGTTGGGAGGGGGTGCCTTATTTCTCCATACGACGGTTGTCTCTAATTTGTCGTTTGGTGATTTTATCATCAATGGACACTGGGATGTGATTAGATTATATCAGACATTGCCGACGGATCTGGTTCCCTCTATTTTAGAGCATCCAGTCCCGGAAGACTGGGGTGAAGCTGAAGTCATTTGGATGTCCACAACATCTGGAAACTTCTCTCTAGCTTCGGCATTCCGGGATATTAGGCAAGCACGAAACAAGTCTATGGTTTTTGATAGCATTTGGCATCCTCATATCCCACTCAAAATTTCATTCTTCATGTTAAGATTGTTGCTGGAAAGGCTGCCTTTACCGGATAGGTTATGTAAACTTGGTTTACATTTACCATCAAAGTGTTTCTGCTGCGATACCGCATCTGAGGAGTCAATTGAACATTTATTTTCCAAAGGACATATAGCTTCAACAGTTTGGAATTACTTTGGAGCTTCATGTGGATTGACTTTTCCAGGCTCTTCTTTACGCTCCCGTATAGTGAGTTGGTGGTTGCACTCATATGATTCAGACATACAGCGATTCATTGGACGCATTCTTCCCAGTATAGTATGTTGGCAAATTTGGAAAGCAAGAAATAAAGCATTTTTTGAGGATGTCCATATGAGATCGCCCGCCATTTGTGTCGCCATTTCCTTGGAAATCCATACCATTGTGGAAATTTATTTCAGACAAGTTTTCAAGGCTCATTCATTCTATCATTTGTATGATTGGCACTATTCATCTCACACTTATGTCACGTACAAACTTGTTTGTTGGGAACCAAAGGAAACCGGTCGGTTTACACTAAATACTGATGGCTGTTCTAAAGGTAATCCAGGATTGGGTGGAGGAGGTGGGGTTCTTCGGGATTCACATGGCATTCCTTTGATTGGTTTTTCGGCATATCTTGGAGAAACTACATGTCTAAGTGCAGAGGCCCGGGCTCTTCTTATTGGCATTCAAACATGCATACATTGGGGTTTTGAGAATCTCTATATTCAATCGGATTCTTTGGTATTAATTGGAATTCTTCAGAAACGTATTCACTGCCCTTGGAAGATTCGACGAGAGATTAGGCATATTTGGCAGTTCGTGGAAGATCCTGATCGTTTTTCACATTGTTATAGGGAAGCTAACACAGTCGCTGATGCATTGTCCAATGTGGGCGTCTCTCATCCAGAGCATCAACTCAAGTTATACGACTCCTTCCACATGTTCCCAACTATGGCTCGTGGAGCAATTCGCCTCGATAGATTAGGGATGCCTTCAATTCGGAAAATTAAGCGTATGAAGGGCTGAGGATAATGGAGAATTGGAGCTATTTTGCTTTTCAACTAAGCACCAAACATTTCTGGTTCATTTGTTGTCTTTATAGTTCAATCCTGTACTTCAAAATGGTGTTTCTTTGTGTGTAACAATTATTCTCATCAATAAAAGAATATAATTTTTAAAAAAAAAAAAAAAAAACAAAAAAAAAATGTAATGAATTTTACTATATTTTTTTTGTCAAACTTACTCGCTTTAGCAATAGGTAAGTTTCTGAGGTAAATTAGTAAGTTTGTCTAACGTAGACACCAAATTTTTAGTGCATTTTTGTTTACTATTATTGTTTTTTTTATGTTAGTTTTTATTTACTTTTAGTCTTTTATTTTTATTTTTATTTTTTTTAAAGTCATTTTAGCATAGAATTTATCGAAAAAAGAAAAACCATTCACAAAAAATATGCTTTATTTCTTTTAGTTTACTGTTATTTACTCAAAAAAAAAAGAAGAAAAAGAAAAGAAAAGAAAAAAATCTTAGCTTTGTTGCCTTTTATTCCTAAGTTTTGTTCATTTTATCCGATTTTATTTAAATTTTTAATTTTCTTTACTTAATATTATTTTCATTTTTATTAAATTATTATTTCAAAAAAAAGGGAAACAGGCTCATGCAACCGAGCTACACAGGATCCGTGCCCATTTCTTCATATAACATTTCAAGCAGGCACCGTAATTCCTTGTTTTGGTTCACCATCGGATGATCCACAAGGCTAATGACTTGGCTTCCATCAGAACCCTTTAGAGGAGGGTTTAGTGTTTTGTTTGCTATAAAAGGAAGAGGGGGCGGCTCAAGCAAGGGGAGAGTTTGGACGGCTGATGAAAGAGAGCAAAAAAGGGGACGGCTGGAGGATCTGGGGTTGGAGAGATAGAGTAAAAGAAAGAGAGACTGAGAGGCGAGCTGGGGTAGAGAGATAGAGGAAACGGAAGGGCGAGGCAAGAAGGATTTTCGGCTAGGGGTTTGCAGAAAGGGAAGGTGACGGAGCCATCCTCAACGTTTAATACTTGGGAAGATCATCTGAGTTTTTCTTGATCATCCCACATTCCATTCCGTGCTCCAGGTATTGTTTTCATCTTTTATAGCTAAAAGCTGTTTCCTTTAGTTATTACTTGCATTCCGTTGCTGTCTTCTGGTTCTGTTTTTGCTTCAACGTTGATTGATGGCTTTTGCTTGGGTTTGATGGCACTTGTTTAGGTAACGATAAATCTGATGTTTGGGGTAATGAGTCAGCTCCTGTATGGTTGGGTCTTAGCCGAAAGGAAATTGCTGAAAGTTTCCAACTTTGATTGATCTCTATTCAGATTTTTCATGTACAGATCTGTGGTTGGGCTTTGTTTCATGCTGGTTTTGTGGGGGCTAGAGGTTCAGGTTTTTTCTTTTAAAAAAAAAAAGCTAGTGTCATGAATTGTTGTTTGAGTTTGTGGCTGCTGTTTGTATGATGAATGAGAGTAAAAATCAGAAAATAGCTTGCAACTCCAACAAGTTGAATGTCTGACACTTCATTCGTTGATTGTCACATTTCTCTGGGGTTTGTATGTCCATAGTAATGCATGTGAGTTGCATGTTTTTGCTGGGTTGGGGACGGATGCAACATATTTGCATGTGGGCAACGGGTTTGACATCCATGGAGAGTTTTTGAACAAACTTAGCAGGTTGCAAGTTCATCCGCGCGTTTCCCTTTGCTGTTTTTCTTGTCTGCGTTGTGATTAATGCTTACCGGATATGGCTCTTGAATTATACAGCAGCAGGGGCTGCTTTTTTAACTCCTCATAATGGTTAAGTCTTGGATTTTTGGGGAAGGATGGTGCACAAAACCTGCTGCAACAAGTTCAAAGTCTTTAGTTTGTTACAGCAGTACATGCGGGTTTTTTTTTTCCTTTTCGGATGTTGCAGCAGAAAATTTGCTTCGTTACTTCACAGGCTCCTTTTGTTTGATTGATTCTTTTGTTGCATTGTAAGTGAGTAGATCAGGTGGTGGCTTGTTGTTTTGTGCGAACTGCATTTGATTTGGTCCAAAAGCTTAAGGAAGTTCACAAATACAAAATGGAAAAGGGATAGCTGCGTAGTTCATGTTGCAGAAATAAGAACAAAGTCTTTCCTACGTAGTTGCATGCATGTTGAAAAGAAAATTGTACTCTAACCCCTTAAATCATGCTTAAATCCACTAAGGCCCTTGATAATTGAAAAATAGTCCTTTTTGTCACTTTAAATGTCAATTCTTTGATAAGGTTTTATCCTTCTTCTTTTGGGTTAATTTTTATTGGATCTTTCATAATGGTTTTTGAAGGTTTAATAATGGTTAGTAGATTTATAGTTCGGTTTGGATTTTAGTAGAAATTTTAAATAATTTGTCATTTAATCATAATGAATCGGTTTCTCTTCCTTTTTGAAAAGTCTAACATTGGATTTTGGTAGATTCCATTAGTTTTAGTTCTTCATTTTAGAGTTTTTTTTTTTAAGTTCTTGTTCACTCCATAGATGATTTATTTTTAAGTGTTTTCATTTCATGATTGGTTTTTATTTCGTGTTTAATTTTTATTCTGTGTTTCACGGTTAATTTTTATTTCATGTGATTATTTACTAATTAAAGTGGTACCTTGATCTTTTTATTATTTTGGAGGGTAAATTAGTAATTTTGCCTCATTAGGGACACCATTTCAAGGGAGGTACACTCTATCCTTTACTTTTTGACTTTATTTGGCCCTACGTGCGAATATGTGTCTTATGTGTGCAATTGCATGACTTTTAGTGTTTATTTCATTTCCACCTTATTTATTTCTGTAGTTACTTAGTTTTCAATTTTATCATTTGGGAGGCACTCGAATGCCAAAATGGTAGTAGTTAGGGATTTAATTGTTTTATTCTTTCTTATTTCCCCTTTTAGATTGTAGTAGGCCTTTTCCCCAAAAAATGTAATTGTTAGGGTCTTAAATTGCCTTATGTGGTGTGCATGCTTAGGTGCTATGTGTTTAATCGTTTTCTTAGGTTTTGGCATCTAGATATGCGTGCTTATGTGTTATGTGAATTACGTGCTCACATGTCTACTTGCTTTAATTATGCACATTACTTATGTATGTGTATGATGGACGTAAATGCACGTAACCGTGGCTAGTCCAATGCTAGTCATGGTTGTCCCCTCGAGCTCTTGCAAGTCCAATGCTTGTGAGAGAGCGTAGATGTGGGCTAGTCCAACGCTAGCCCTTAGGAGCCCTTCGCGCGTTAGATCATGATTGTGTGATCACTTCATCTCATGCATATCTTTACTTTTAGGGCCTTTTTCACCATATTGCATGACACTTTCCTTATATATGTATACTCCGTCCCCCATATTTTCCCTTATATGTACATTACTTGCCCCTTTTGTATGAAACATGACATTAGACTTGCATTTCATATAAACATTAGACTTAGACTAAATCATTTGCTTGATTGGATTAGGGATACCCCTTGGATATGAGATATGGACGAGTTTGGTTTTCTAATCTTAGCACACTCGTATTCCCTCTATTAAAGGGAAAATTGAGTCACGAACATTAGTCCCCCGTACCCGACATGATGCACTCCTTTAAGACATGTATATTTGTATAATTATTTTTTTATTTTTTATTTCTTTTCTTAGAATCTCATATTTTCTGCATTATTCGTGACCTCTCCAAAGAATCCGCATTGGGCATCACAATTAATGTGATTGGCACCATTCAAGTTTTGAAGAGAAATTTTGCCCCCCGATACCCTCCTAGGTCTAGGGTTGCATTCATATAGCACATCCAAATGTGATAAATCTTTTGGTTAAAATAAGAAAATCATTGACTAAATCACGCAACTAGCCTTGGCTAGGTCGAAAGGGTGCCTTGGATTTTTGTCCTTGCCTTCCCTTTATTCAAATGTGACTCCCGAACCTTTTTCTTTGATTTACGTAGATTTGGAGTCGTTTAAAAAGGGTTTTCTATTTTTTTTAAAAATTTCATTTTAGGTGACTTGGTACACCTTAACTCTATACCAAGTGGCAACTCCATTTTTTCATTCAATAAACCCTTTTTAAACTATATTTTGGGTGAAATCGTCACATTTTCTTGTCCCATTTAGATCCATGTTTTTCATTTTCCTTTCAAATCAAAAATTCACTTTCCAACCAAAAAATTGAATCAAAATTCACTTTTTAAACCATTTATTTATTTTTCAAAAAATGGGGCGCGACAACAAAGTTGCAAATTTCAAAAGTAACATTTTTATTAGTAAAAATTACTATTTATCTAATAAAACTTACTATTATTTTGATTAAACTTACTAATTTAGTTGTATGCAAGTTTTTCAAGTAAATTAATAAGTTTGTGCAATAAAAAAGTAAATTTCAAAAATTTCCTTTTTATTAGCCAAATTTACCATTTATCTGACAAAACTTACTCCTAACCTCATTAAACTTACTGATCTAGTTGTATTCAAGTTTTTCAAGTAAAATGGTGAGTTTAGACAACAAAGTAGTAAGTTTTAGTCATCTATATAAGTTACTTTTTTAATGCACAAACTTTCTATTTATCTTCCAAATCTTACTGTAATTGTAAAGAATTTACTAACCTAGCTTTAAGTAAGTTTCACAAATATATTGGTAAGCTTGTGCAATGAAGTAGTAAATTTGTAAAATTTAGCAATTTACCATTTTATTTGTTAAACTTGCTATTTTTTAACAAAAACTCACCACTATTTGAATTAAATTTACTAATTATAATTGTTGTAACTTTCTTAAGTAAAATGATAAGTGACAAGTTCTCAACATAAGTATAAGTTTAATCTAAAATATACCCGCTTGACTGCAAGTATACAGGTCAAATAGTAGTTTAGAGCATATATCGAGTCAATCCCACGAGGAGCAACTATTACAAGTATTAGGTCCTTTACTTGCTCTATTATTTAAACTATCTATCGAATAAAGGCAATAGAAATAATAATACTTACTAGCTAGCTATTTTAACTAAATAACATGCAAGAAAACAATGAAGAAATTTCACTAAATAATTGAGTTTAGGGAAATAGAGTCTACTTATGGCATAAAAAATATGAGTGAATAGATTTACCTCTTGTTACTGCCTTATTTAACTAGAGATTCATTTCCATATTTGCCAAAACTCACTCTCGTGATGTAGCTGTTTAGAATAGTCTAGTTTTCCCTATTCTCATGGTGAATAATTAGATCTACTCTTTTATTCTTCATGAAATGCAAAGTTAGTCCACTTAAGTGTACCTCTATTCTCATGAGTCTACTTTTTAAACTCCATTTATGTTGTTCCATCACTATTATCAATTTTCATTGAATAATAACAACTAAAAACCTACTATTGATGATCAAGCAACAACAAGTAATAAGCATGCATAAATTAACAAGTTAATACAAGAGGTAGTATGCATAAATGACAGGTGCCGAACCTATACAATAATAAATACTTACTCGAGAAAAATACAAATTTTGTATATAGCGGCGAGTAGGGTCGAATCCACAGGGATTGGGGATAATTCGTTTCTTCTAGAGTTCAAAGTATGGGGGGGGGTTTTTGGATTAAATGCTAACTAAATAAATTAACTGCAGCAAAATAATTGATTAAGAGAAATAATTAAGAGAACTCTAGCCAAGGGTACACTTCAGAAATGGTTCATGCACTGATCATCGATTCACAGATAATTCCACATTTATTAATAGATTGGTTATAGTTGTCATACACGCGATAAACAACCAACCTCTCTTTACTTTCTCGATAGTTAAGGTACGACCATTAACTATTTTTCTAACCCAAAAACAACCCTAAATACGACCGTAGGATTTAATTTCTAGATTGCATTAAGAATTTGAAAGGCCCAATCCTAACTAACAAATAAGCTACGAGGGTTTGTTTAAATTAGATCGTATGTTTCCCTGACATAAATTCAATTACGCCAGTTGCTACTGGGATAGAGATAACGAACAATTACGGATTCAATTACCCCTATTTAGCAAAATAGCCTCTATGAATAATTAATGATTGCGCACTAATCAATCATACACAAGAGCTATAACAATTAAAAGTAGGAAACATATAAATACCAATAAATGAAAAAAATAATTAAAAGTGGTTTAGATCTCACAGTATTTGCCGAACCAAATCGTCAGTTGTCCCCTTGACTAGAATTAGGAGGTTAGTTCTCCATTAATGGAGAACAAGCCATGTAAAAATCTGTTTTAAGCTTCCCCCTTGTTTCTTTCCCAAAAGTCGGCTAAAAAGAAAAGTACAAAGACAAGAGTTCCAGCCGAATTGTTTCTCCTCTAATCGGCCAACAAGAAAAGAGGAATAAGAACAATAGTAACTATCCCCTTTTTTGTCTCTAGCAAAAGAGATAATGAATTGATATGCTCAGCTGATTCCCTCCCTACTTTTTCTCCTAATTGATTGGTAATCTAATTCCAATCCAACTCCTAAAAAGATTCCTATTACAAATCAATTTCCTCCAACTTTTCTTTTCTTTGAGAATGATCCCCGAAATAAGGAGAATCCTGGCAACTAACAAATTAGGAAGTTGACTTAGATTAGGAGACTACCCAATATCAATCCCGACTTTCTGGCCTTGAATGCAGGTCCCGAACGTACCACCATCAAATTAATTGAAAAATTATCACTTTTAATCATGTTTTGCTCCTTTTCCTATAATTGGCATCATTAACCAAATATAAGTAGAATCTATCAATTAAAATAATATTTGGCTAAAATCAAGGAAAAAATAATTATTAATTTAGCAACAAATTATGACCTATCAATAAACCATATTCAACTCATATCAAGTAGTCATAAACTTTATCTACTCCCTAGATCTAGAAATTTTGCTATTCATGTGAAATAAAACAATAAAGAGCATAATTTCATTGCACGTACATATAATGAATCATAAGTAAAGAGAAAAATAGAGAAAGCTTAGTCAAGGCGATGAACAAGCTCCCAAATCTTCTATTTCTTCAACAAAATGAGTGGTACAATGAATTATCCAAGTTTTTCTTATAAGTTCCTAATTAGAGAGAATAAAAAAAGACTAAAACTAACCTCTTGAGCTAGCAACTAAGAATAACTCCCTATAATGACTAATATCTCTTTCTGTTCAATGATTCTTGCATATGTAATGTTAGGAGAGTCAAAAAGTGGAAAATGAAATGACATAAGCTCCTTTTTTCTTTCCTAAGGAATCTTAAGCATGTGCAGTCGAAATTCTGAGCTAAAATTGAGCAGGAAAGTAGTGTGAAAACCGAGTAAGTTGCAAAATAAATTGCAAAAAAACAGGGCACAATAGGCGACCTTAGAATACGTGACCTTCACCCTAGTATTTGAGGTCACGTTTTCTCTTCTGGTTCTGTTTCTTGCTTCGTTTCTGCTTCAATTGATGCAACGGATCTTCAGTTCCACACCCTGTGCTACTTTTTGTCGCACTTTTTATTATATTGTTATTTCTCTTACATAAACATTATGTTTTAGTTCTTTTTTATTTTCTTAAGATCCAATAACTATTAATTGAGTAATAAACAATGTAAGGATCGAAGACAACTTAAGAGGGGGGTGAATTAGTTAGTTTTAAAAACTGACCAAGTTGTGAGTCACTTTTCGAGTACTTGCCCTCTTTTTCTAAAAAATCACACAATTGAGCAATTAATGAGAAAGCACAAGTGCTTGTGAGTAGAAGAGATGAACAATTTATATAGCAAGATAGTAAGTAAAGGAGATAGAATATCAAGCCAAATACCAAACTCCTCTTGAGTTTGAATGTCACTTTAGTGAGCAAGTTTTTTCAAGTTGATCAACTCACAACCAATCTTTGTGTACAAAAAAAGGATCACTTCCTCCTTGCCCCAAGCCACACTTGGTCAAGCAAGTAAGTTTTACTATCACTCGAATAACTCTCACAAAACTACACTATTGAACTAATTGAATCACACTAGAAAAGTTTATCAAAATTTACACAACTAACATTACAAATCTTCTTTGAAGAGTATTTTTCTACTAAAATCACTCTTGATCTGATGTAGTCTCAATGTGCAAAAGTTCTTTGAGGTGGTTGACTTTGTTCTATTTATATGAGACCAAAAAATTTCTCAATTAATGCTTCCAATGGATAGAAGGTAGCTGAAGAGTCAACTAGCCGTTGGTAGTGTCGGACGTTCGGTAGACCAATTTCTTGCGTCCGAACGTAGGTAGTGAGTTCAAGAAATTTTCTTGAATTATTTTGGACGTCCGGTACCTTCAATATATGCGTCCGAGGGTAGGAAATGAAACTGAGAATTCTTTTTCAATTCTTTTCGGACATCCGGTGCCTCCAAGGCTTTGTGTCCGAAATGTCGCAATGTTTGTCGGAAGTCCGGTGCTCTGATGTTGTGCATCCGATAGAAGTTAGCGAATTTAGAAGAAATGACTTAACATCTTCGGACGTCCGAGGGTGGATTTTTCATGCGTCTGAAGTTGTGTAATGGTTGTCGGACGTCCGATCCAATCTTTTTATGCGTCCGACAGCAGCTTCAGCATTCTTTGTGCTTAATATTTGAACCTGTTTTGCTCCATTTCTGAAAAATAATTGAGAGAATATTAGTAACATCCATTTATTTTGTAATCATCAAAAATTACAGATTGAGATTAACAATCTCCCCCTTTTTGATGATGACAAAACAATGGATGGAGAAAAATAATTGAGGCTCCCCTTACTTAATGCATCCAAGGAGTGGATACTCCCCCTCAGAATAATATCCTCTCACATATAGATTACTGGACACTTCCCCTTAGAATGACTTCCCCTCATGTATAGATTACACTTATCCCAGATTGCATATCCATTTCTCCCCCTTTTTATCATTATTGAATCAACCAGAAACTAGAATCCAACACACATCAGCAATATTATGAGCAATACTATTACCAACAAAACCAGAACCCAAAACAACACACCATCAATATTGACAGTCAATATCAGAAATCAGAGGCCAAACTGAATTAAGAGTAACCAAAGGATAATCCACAAACGCAACATTCATTCAAAACATAAAAGATAACCAAATAGTTTTACAAGCCAGCAGAAGAAAAGAAAAGAAATAGAATCCTTAATACAGAGCAAACAAAAGATGCAAATGATGAACTAAATAGTGACGTGCAATATGCCTAGAAGTGCCTAAATGGTGATCTTAGATGATCCAGGTCTTCTCCTTGCTAGGCGGTACTGAGTAGGATCCACTTCTTCCTCTTCAGTTTCCTCATCATCCTCTTCAGTTTCCTTTTCAGTTATTGGAGCGTTTCCTTTGTCTTGTGGCTGAGAACTGGAAGCACGAGCCTCTGGAATAGTTTCAGTACAAGGAGTTTGCTCAGTTGGCTCAGTTTTTGGCTCTTTCTGATGAATTTTCTCATTTTCTTGAGGAATAGGAGGCACAAGCAAGTTCTTTTTGTTAATGAAGGTGATGAGCAACCCCAGGGAAAGACCCTCCTAGAACCTCCCAACCTTGTAATTATCAGAGTTGGATCTTTTCTCCCAACAGAAATTGAACTCGATTGTTCTCATGAACTCAAGATCTCTGACACACAAACGTAATCAGCAACCTTAAGCAAATAAGGATAGATGAAGCGACACCACGATTAGGGAACAAACTAATCGATAAAGTCTGATTTGAATTCTAAACTATAAACTCAAGAATTCAAGAGTAAGTTCGATTAAGAATTTGAAGGAAAATTCCTCACGATTTCTGGTTGTAATAATCTGTCCTTTCGCTCATACAATAGGTGCCTTTTATAGGTTAAAACTAGGGCAAATCCGGCCCACATAAACCTGGAATAGAAATTCGGTCCGCATAAAGAGCTAGCTCTTTAAGGCTTCCCGATAAGACCCAATAAGTAATAAAATAGCTAGCTCTTTAAGGCTTCCCGATAAGGCCCACTAAGTAATAAAATACTCAACGACTAACAACTACTAAACTAGGCGGTTTTAAGACAACTACCAACTAAACTAACAAGTATGAGATCATTCTTTCACTTCAAACGTACAAGTGAACAAGGTAAATTCATGGTCCATCAAATCTTCAAACTTAGCTTGCTCCTTGCTTGTGTGGTGAATGATCAAGGCTCGTAAAGCTTCCTTCACCTTCTTGGATATTGATCTTGTCATCGGACCACCAATGTTGACCAAAGGATCCTTGACCCAAGATTGAAGTTGTTGCACACCCGTATCCGCATCATTCCCTCTCCCCTCGAAAGGATTCGTCTCGAATCTTCAAAGTCTGTATCAAAGGCAAAAGGGGATAGGTCAGACACATTAAAAGATGCACTTATACCATACTCACTTGGGAGTTCCAATTTGTAAGCATTGTCGTTTATCCTCTCTAGTACACGAAAATGTCCATCTCCTCTTGGATGTAACTTTGTTCGTCGAGATGCTGGAAACCTTTCCTTCCTCATGTGCACCCAAACCCAATCACCGGGTTCGAATACAACATGTTTTCTACCCTTATTCGCATGTTGTGCATATTACGCATTTTTCTTCTCAATTTGAGCTCGAACCCTCTCATGCAAGGTCCGAACAGCCTCTGCCTTTTTGACACCATCTGCGCTTAAACACTCATTAACAGGAATAGGTGATAAATCTAGAGGGGTTAGCGGTTGAAACCCATAAATAATTTCAAAAGGAGAATGATTAGTTGTAGAATGAGTGGTTCAGTTATATGCAAACTTGACAATAGGCAAACATTCTTCCCAATTCTTCAAGTTCTTTTGAACAATGGCTCGAAGTAAAGCACCAAGGGTTCGATTGGTTACCTCAGTCTGACCATCCGTTTGGGGATGACTAGAAGTAGAAAACAACAACTTAGTTCCCAACTTTCCCCAAAGTGATTTCCAGAAATAGCTTAAGAATTTCACATCCCTATCACTTACAATAGTACGCGGTACTCCATGCAATCTAACCACATCCTTGAAGAATAAATCAGCAACATGGCGCGCATCATTTGTTTTCCTATAAGGGATAAAATGAGCCATTTTAGAAAATCTATCCACTACAACAAGATACTATCCATACCTCTAGAAGATCTTGGTAAACCAATCATAAAATCCATGGATAAGTCTGTCCAAGGAGCATGAGGTACGGGTAGAGGAGTATACAATCCATGAGGGTTACTCCTTGACTTTGCCTGCTTGCACTTTAAACACTTATCACAAATGTTAGCAATGTCACGCCTCATTTTAGGCCAATAGAAGTGTTCATGCAAAATGTCAAGAGTTTTGTCAATACCGAAATGTCCCATCAACCCTCCGCCATGGGCTTCTCTAACAAGTAATTCCCTAAGTGAACAGTTGAGAATACATAGCCGATTTTCTTTGAACAAGAAACCTTCATGCCTATAGAACTTTTGAAATGCAGCATGTTCACAAGCTTGAAACACATTAGAAAAATCGTCATCATGTGCATACAAGTTTTTAATGTGCTCAAAACCAAGTAACTTAGTGCTCATGTTAGTGATCAAAATATACCTTCCAGACAATGCATCCGCAACGACATTATCTTTCCCCTTCTATACTTAATGATATATGGAAAGGAATCAATAAATGCAATCCATTTCGCATGTCTTTTATGCAACTTACCCTGCCCCTTAAGGAATTTAATTGATTCATGATCAGTATGTATCACAAATTTCTTAGGCATAAGATAATGCTGCCACACTTCAAAAGCACGCACAACAGCATATAATTCTTTATCATAAGTAGGGTAATTAAGAGCTCCCCCACTCAACTTCTCACTGAAAAATGCCAACGGCTTATTATTTTGATGTAAGACAGCCCCTATGCCGATCCCACTAGCACACATTCAACTTCAAACGTCAGATCAAAATTAGGCAAAGCAAGAATAGGTGCTGAAATAAACAAATTCTTAAGCTTATTAAACGACTCTTCTTGCTCTTTTCCCCATTGAAACCCCATATTCTTTTTAATTATCTCATTCAAAGGTGCTGCAATAGTACTAAAGTCTTTAACAAATCTCCTATAGAAACTTGCAAGACCATGAAAAGACCTTACCTGAGATACATTGGTTGGAGTCGGCCACTCCATAATGGCCTTTGCCTTGGCGGGATCAATACTTATGCCATTTGCACCAACAATATATCCAAGAAAGTTAACTTCAGGAGTACAAAAGACACATTTTTCCATGTTAGCAAATAGCCTATTTTCACGCAAGGCACTTAAAACAAGTCACAAATGCTGAACATGCTCATCTAAAGACTTGCTAAAGATCAATATATCATCAAAATAAACAACAACAAACTTCCGAAGAAAATGCCTTAAAACATGGTTCATTAATCTCATGAAAGTACTTGGAGCGTTTGTTAAGCCAAAAGGCATCACAAGCCACTCATAAAGACCATACTTTGTTTTGAAAGCAGTTTTCCATTCGTCTCCTTCCTTTATCCTTATTTGATGATAACCAGATCTTAAATCAATTTTAGTGAAAATGATTGCTCCATGCAATTCTTCTAACATATCATCTAACCTAGGAATAGAATGACGATACTTAACAGTAATTTTATTAATTGCACGACAATCTGTACACATTCTTCAAGTTCCTTCTTTCTTAGGCACTAAGATAACTGGAACTGCACAAGGACTAAGAGATTCACGAACCTGTTCTTTTTCAAGGAGGGAGTAGACTTGCCTTTGAATTTCCTTTGTTTCCTCCGGATTTGCTCTATAGGCTGGTCGATTTGGTAGAATTGCTCCAGGAACAAAGTCGATTTGATGTTCAATGCCTCGAATTGGAGGTAATCCTTTCAGTAGTTCCTCTGGAAACACATCCTTGAATTCCTGCAAAAGATAGTAGATTGCACTAGGAAGAGAATCGGTTAGACCTAATGTGTAAAAAGAAGAATAACCAGCTTCCCTGTACAGAAGTACTATGAGAAGACTTTGTGCATTCAAAGCCCTATCTACCTCACGCACACTTGCATAGAAACTCCTTTTTTTCACTTTCAAGCTCTCGGTCTCACTGAGTTTTTTTCCACTCGAATTTTTTTTTCACTCAACTCGGCCTCTACTTTCTTTTTCCCCTCATTCTCTCTCTCATTCGACTTTTTCTTTGCCTCTTTTGGTTGCCTTTTCTCTCTCTCTTTTCTTAAATGTAATTGTTCTTCATACACTTGTGTAGGTGTCAAGGGTGAAAGAGTGATTTTGAGGTTGTCCATAATGAATTTATACTTATTGGTAAGTCCAATATGATCAGTCTGTCTATCATACTCCCAAGGACGCCCCAACAAGACATGACTATCATGCATAGGAATTACATCACATAAAACTTGGTCCTTGTATCGACCAATAGAAAAAGCAATTAAGGCCTGTTTGGTCACCTTGACTTCCCCCCATCATTTAACCAAGACAATCTATATGGTTTAGGGTGATAAGTCCATGGAATGTGGTTTTGCTCTACAAAATCAGCGGCTACACAATTAGTACAAGAGCCACTATCAATGATCATAAGACATATCTCATCTCCAATTTTGCATCTTGTATGAAAGATGTTGGTTCGTTGGAGATCATCTTCTTGAGTTTATGCATTAAGCACTCTCATAGTCACCATAGTTCGTGCTACGGGGTCCTTCTCTATCTCAACCATGCAATCATCTTTCCCTTCTTCTTTAAGCGGTGGCATGTCCGCATATTCCTCCTCTCCTTCGCTTTGCCACACTCCCTCTTCATTCATGTACATGATGCTTCGGTTAGGGCATTGAGTCATGAGGTGGCCAATTTCTTTGCATTTGAAACATGCCTTTGGCTGGTTGGTAGATGTATTTGCCCCTGAAAGAGTCGGCCGCGGGGTTGGTTTAGAAGAAGTTACACTCGGATGGGACGGTTGTTCCATCCGCTTGTTTTCCCTCTCTCTATTACCTTGCCTTGGCCAAGCATTGGATGTTGGCAATTGATTTCTTTTCCAAGGAGTGGAAGAGGATGTAGTGGTTTGGCCACTAGGTGTCTTTAGAGGTAAGGCTTGCTTTTCCACCCTCTCTGCATAAGACATCATTTGTTGAAGTTCAAAGTGATCTTGAAGCTCTACCTTCTTCCTAATTTCAGGATTTAAATCCATTAAGGAACCTCGCCATGGTTGCTTCCAGATCCTCTTGTACATTGGCTCTTATCATCGCTACCTCTATTTGTTTGTGGTACTCATCAACTGAATTAGAACCTTGAGTGAGTCGTTGGAGCTGATTGTACAAGTCTGTGGTATAATGGAAGGGTACAAATCGTTTCCTCATCACTTGCTTCATTTCAGTCCAAGTGTCAATCGATTGTTCCCTATTTCTCCTCCTTGTGGCACATACTTGCTCCCACCAAATAGATGCATAATCTTGAAATTCAATAACTGCAAGTTTCACCTTTTTCTCTTCAGAGTAATTGTGGACTTCAAACACTTGCTCAACTCGCCTAACCCAATCCAAGTAAGTTTCAGGATCATTTTTGCCATGAAAGGTAGGCATCTTGGTCTTGATGGAACCAAGATTGTCATCGGTTCTCCTAGGTCGGTCTCGACCTTCCCTCGCTCCCCTTTGGCTTTTTCTTGATCGAAAAGAGGTATTAGAATGATATCCCTCATCATCCGCATCATGATTAGCACTCTGAACACTCGAATCCCTATGGTGTGTATCTCTGGTACCTCGCATCTCAATGGCAGCCAACCTGTCGGATATTTGTGTCATCATCAATTCATGTCTCTCCGCTTGTTTTTGGAGAGCTTGGAGCACCAGTTTGAGTGACATGTCGGTCTCAGACGGCTCAGGCATGTTCCCCTCTTGAGACATATTGTCCAACCTGTAAAACAAGTTTATCCTAGTCTACCTTGCAAGCACTCGTGTATCACTCAAGGAAACACACTCACTCTCAATTTTTCTTTTTAAAATTCTTAAAACAACTCAAACTCTCAAAAATTTCAGAATTAATGACTCTATAAGCAAGTAACAAGACACAAAGCAGAATTTTGCAAATCTTAGAAAAACTCTACCCGAAGTTGGAACTTTTTTTTTTGAGCTATTGTTTTGCTGAGTTTCTGGTCAGTACTTTGGAGGGTAAATGGTGCTTCTGGAGTGCTCAAATAATGTATGAATCAGTCCTCAAATTTCAGGGCAATCGGCTCGCAAAGGCTAGCTCAACCGATTTTAGAAACCCAAGGATTTAACGGCGGTTTGGCTAAAGTGTTTGTGGCGGTTTAGGTTTGTTTTGGAAACTGATTTTGGGGTGTTTGAGGACTGGTTAGGTCGCTTGGGATTGTTGGAATTCAATTAAGATTGGGAACTCAAGAATTGGAAACCAATCAAGATTTGGCGACTCAAGTTTTGGGAAACCAATCAAGATTTGGAGACTAATCAAGAATTGGAAACTCAAGATTTGGGATACTTGATTTCCTTTATGTGAGAGCCGATTCCTTCTCTTCTTTATTCTTTTTTTCGTCTCTTCGTTTTTTTTTTCGGCTCTTCAAGGAACACAAATTCAGATCACACCAACAAGTTCAAGAAAACGGATGAAAAGGTTATGCCAATTCCAAGAAAACTCTAGTTCTTGGTTTATTGTTCAAGAATTTTTAAAACAAGACTTGGTGGTCCAAGAACTTCAAGAATTTGTTCAAGAAACACAAGAATTTTCCCAAATTACGTTGTGGTGTTTAGGGTTTGCAAGAACAACAACCAATACTCAAGAAATAGGCAAAACAGAATTTCAGCAATACTCAAAAGAAAATTCCAGCAATACTCTAGCAACTTGGACACTAAAACAATATAAGGTACGTGACTCTTTTTTTTTTCTTTAAACCCTAACAACCCAAATACAAGTATAACAAACCCAAGAATTTGGACAGAAAACACAAAAAGACAACACCCAAACAGTTTTTTTTGACTCGGATGAACAGTAACGTGAACAGTACGCTACAGTATGATGAACAGTATTTCGGAACAAACGTGAACAGTACGCTACAGTACGATGAACAGTATCGCTACAGTATATTTTTTTTTTGACTGAAGACACAAACTAGCAAGATATGAACAACTTCAATTAAAAGAGAATTAACCTGATGCTCTGATTACCAACTGATGAGCAACCCTAGGGGAAGACCCTCCTAGAAGCTCCCAATCTTGTAATTATCAGAGTTGGATCTTTTCTCCCAACAGAAATTGAACTCGATTGTTCTCATGAACTCAAGACCTCTGACACACAAAGGTAATCAGCAACCTTAAGCAAATAAGGATGGATGAAGCGACACCACGATTAGGGAACAAGCTAATCGATAAAGTCTGATTTGAATCCTAAGCTATGAACTCAAGAATTCAAGAGTAAGTTCGATTAAGAACTTGAAGGAAAATTCCTCACGATTTCTGGTTGTAATAATCTGTCCCTTCGCTCATACAATAGGTGCCTTTTATAGGCTAAAACTAGGGCAAATCCGGCCCACATAAACCTGGAATAGGAATTCGGTTCGCATAAAGAGCCAGCTCTTTAAGGCTTCCCGATAAGGCCCAATAAGTAATAAAATACTCTACGACTAACAACTACTAAACTAGGCAGTCTTAAAATAACTACCAACTAAGCTAACAAGTATGAGATCATTCCACTTCAAACGTACAAGTGAACAAGGTAACTTCATGGTTCATCAAATCTTCAAACTTAGCTTGCTCCTTGCTTGTATGGTGAATGATCAAGGATCGTAAAGCTTCGTAAACCTGGAATAGGAATTCGGTCCGTATAAAGAGCCAGCTCTTTAAGGCTTCCCAATGAAGCCCAATAAGTAATAAAATAGCCAGCTCTTTAAGGCTTCCCGAGAAGGTCCAATAAGTAATAAAATACTCAACGACTAACAACTACTAAATTAGGCAGTCTTAAGACAACTACCAACTAAACCAACAAGTATGAGATCATTTTTTCACTTCAAACGTACAAGTGAACAAGGTAACTTCATGATCCATCAAATCTTCAAACTTAGCTTGCTCCTTGCTTGTATGGTGAATAATCAAGGCTCGTAAAGCTTCCTTCATCTTTTTGGATCCTGATCTTGTCATCGGACCACCAATGTTGATCAAAGGATCCTTGACCCAAGATTGAAGTTGTTGCACACCCGTATCCGCATCAGAAGGTGGCTTGTTGGTCGGGTGACATGGTCATCATCAGACTATTTTCTAGAAGTAGGATGTATTGTTTGAGATCCTCTAGCAAAGAAATGACCTCAAAGTTGGATGAAGAGAACTTAGTGACTGACTTCTAGGATGGATAGTAAAAGGTGAAGTAAACATGGACTGATATCTAGGAGTTCTAGAACTGACAGGAGTTTCATGAAAATTCTTCCTCTTAGACTCCGAAACAGTTTCCTTGTAGCACCATTTACCATAAAAAAACTTCAAATTTTTTCTTTCAAAATATGCCTTTGAAAAGACAGTGGATGTACTTTCTTTTGGTGATTTGCCAGTGAAGGAAATTTTGAAATGAGCAAAGATTGAGGTCAGAAATTTTTCATAGGAAAGTTTTCTACGGCTATCAGTACTGATTTTGAGTAAGAATTTGCACAAAACAAAGCCGAAATCAATTCAAATTTTTTCAAGAAAATAGTAAAACAGGTAAAGGTCCATTTTGTTGGTATCAGTCCTATGACCATCAGTAGGAACCAACAGATTTGAGATTATAGAGAAGATGATCAAATTTTGAGAACTGAAATCCTCCAATTTTGCCTCAGCAGGAGTGTTAAAATGAGTTTGAAAAATAAGTCATCAGTTTTGCAACATGAAAATGGTGATAGGCAGAAGAAAATTCTTCATATAAGAAGAAGTTTACAATTTTTCCTTTAAAATCATCTTCAATTTTGGTTTTCATAACAGTATTGACAATGTCAGGATTTAACTCTATATCAATAGAATTGACACGTGAAACTAGATCAGTGTGTGATTTACCCTTCTTAAGATTGGCAAAGAATCGATAAAGCATGTCAGGGTAATAGGTGTTGGGAATGGTCAAAATTTGAGTCCATTTCTGGAATTCAAAGAGCTTAATAACAGGTTCAAGGTCAAGCTTACGGAATTTATGAGGGATAATTGTCCTTTGGGTGATGAAACTCTTCTGAGAGACCCATTCGAACCTATCTCTGGCATCATCATCAATGAACTTTGGAAGTGGGGTGGGTTCCTCTGCAATCTGAGTCTCAGGTTGCTCCCTGGCAGTTCGTTTCCTCTTTCCACTTCGTGGAGCATCATGTACATTGGCTTGTCCACCAGACCTTATTCTTGGAGACTTTCTGGTAGAAGTCTCAGTGGCTTGCTGATTCTCAACATTTTGCTCAGCATTCTGCTGCTCTTTAATTTGCTCAACAGAAGGATCAACAGTTAGTCTTTCCTCAGTTTGAGCAGTCCCCTTCTTTTTAGCAGACCGTTTCCTTTTTTTTCTTTGAGATTCAGATCCTTTTCTAGGTGATTTTGTGACAGATACGTCAACATTAGTAGACTGCTCCGGTTCCTCTTCACTATCACTGACAGGAGGCAATGTAGTGGACTGTTCCTCAGTTTGTTCCTCTGAACGTTTCTTTTGAGCCGAACCTTTTCCTTTTCCACCATGTTTTTTTGTTCCTTTCTTTGGAGATTTGGTGGTGGATGGCTCAACAATTTCAATATCTTCATCCCTCAACTTGAACCTTGTGGTACGTCCGGCACCGACAGATCCTCGTCTAATTCTCACCATGATGCAATGCAAGATGATGTTGTTGCAGAGTATGATGCGAGTATGTAATAAAATGAACTACGAGTACAGATGAACTCCAATGACTGCTTGAATCGTCCACAGAGAGTGAACTTTGAATCTTTAAGTTTTCGGGTGAGAATTGGGATTAATGGGGTAGTTAGCAGTTAGAAGAACTTATGAGGGGTAATGAACGGGCAATAGGAATGTAATGATGTTTGACCTCAATTTCTTGGAATTTGATCACAAATAAGATGAATTTTGAATGTGGAAGAATATGAAGAGTTGCAGTCTAACACATAGTGGTTGAGAGTGAAGTAAAATGAAGGAAGAAAAACTGCTTTATAAATATTTTTTTTTTTGAGTGGTCGGATGGCCGAATGAATGGGGCGATCCGACACAGCCGTCCTGAACCAGAAACTCTGAAAAAATGATGAAGAACACTGTCGGACTCCGTATCTAAACAACATTGGATGTCCCGAGTAAAGAGTGACCAGCAAGAATCTTTTAGAATATTTTTTCCCCCTGAAACGACCAATTTTGTTCTCAAAGCAACAAAATTGAACTAGTGGTAAATCTTTTGTGCAGAATATCAGCAATTTGATATTTTGAACAGACATATTGAAACACAAATTTCATTCTTATGGATAAGACTCGCAAATGACAATAATACTATTATGTCTATGTGTTTTGTCCCTAAAATGTTGAATGAGATTGTTTTATCAAATTTATAAAGCACTAAAGTAAATAATCACAATATATGGGGCACCTATAATCATACAATTAATCCAAAAATCATCTCATGTATTTCTTCCATCACAATACATCTGAAGGCACAAACAAACTTCGGCGGCAAAATATTTCTTCGCTTCGGTTGTAGACAAAGAAATAGCATTTTATTTTTGTTAAAGCCAAGATACTAAACAATTTCCAAAGAAAGTTTACATATACCCCGTTGTACTCTTTCTATCTATCCTAACAACACAGCCAAATCAGCCATCTGAAGAATCCACATAAAGGAACAATTACAATGACAACTTAGGATACCATAAGGGCCAAAATTCATAGTTCCTTTTAGGTATAGAAAAAATTCCTTTTATCGTATTCAAGTGAGATTCCCTTTGGACCAAGATTGAAAAACGAGCACACACAAAGCATACAGCAAACATGATATCAGGGTCTACTAGCAAGTTTAGTAAAAGCAAAAACTCACGAATCATAATCTCTATACTTCTTTTCATCAACGTTTTGTACCTTAATTCATCCTTGTCAAGCTTGGTAGAATGTGGCGACCCCACTTCCCCCTAAGGCGAACCAAAGGGTTGGCGGGCCGTCTGCCCAGCTCTCGCCAGGACTCACGCAAGCATTCCAACTTAAAACCTTCCGACGATTAACCTAAGCTATTACAATAATAATTCTTCCGAAAATAGACCGAGTTATATCACCACATTAACTTCAAAGATAACAGTATAAAAATTAGCCAGTCGACGGCTCTTAAACAACTCACGCGACACTCGCGAGGACTAAGGACAACTAAAACCAAAACAAACATACAAACCAAGTATTAGAATTAGAGATTACACTTTTCCAGCTTCAAGTAGCAATCCAAAATGAAAAGTACAATGCTTAGATTACAATCCGCTATAAACCGCAAAGTACATTCAAATCATTCAAGTTCAACCATAAGAAATACAAACTGCGCAAATACTTTCAATCTTCCCATCCTGTAAGGAAAACAAATAAACGTGGGGTGAGCTAAAGCTCAGTGGTGCCCAAAACATGCAGTCACGTAATTCAAACAGCGAGTAGTTATTTAAACAGGTTAAACAATTAAGAAAGCGTATAACATCACAAGGTATGATACAGGGGCTCTCAGGAGCCAATTTCCTCGCTTGAACACCGTTCATCGTAGTTGACCCTCCGTCAACTCTCACTACTTATAGTCCATGTAGATCCACTCATTTTAATCCTAACCCGTCACCATTCATACCCCTACTCCGGGCCCGCACTTCGTCTACCGACGCAGTATACTCGAGATATACCCGTAATAAAATTTGTCGAAGGATTCACCTATCGACTTTAATGTAGTTCGATTCAGGTGTCGAGGGATTCACCCAACGACTCACTACATTTAGATTCAGATATTATTGTAGTTCGATTCAGGTGTCGAGGGATTCACCCAACGACTCACTACATTTAGATTCACGGATTCATTAGAAAATGGTTCACACATGTCACCACTCGAACGGCTAGTGCGATAAAGTACACACTGCTCACTTCGATGGATCAAAACTCATTTTTCTTGCAATTGATCACATATCGAGTCAAGGAAGCACTTAATTCAAGTAGGAAAAGAACAGGCAGGGACACTCACCAAGAGTGAAGTTCAGATATTAGGTTGGGGATCGAATTCCGCGTCCTCGAGAAATCCTAGAAACCAAATTTTGAAATCATAAGTTTCTATTCAGTTTTTAGCTTATTCGTAAAAGAATTTATTTAATTTAATACTAGATACTTCCTCAAGGAATTTCCAAAAATCTATTTAGATTGAAGCTTGGCAAAAGTAGTAAAAGTGTTTCTTACTTTTATACTTAGAGATGGTAACCAGTATTACTTACTAGAAACAAGTCGACAAACTTCTCAAAACGAAGTTAGAGGGTTACTTTGAATATTTCTCTAAACTACGGCTTTTGCAAAAACTATCCGTAAAAACTATTTTCCCCTAGAATAGGGTTTCTTGCCGAGCAAGTATCCCAAGCTTTTCACTTAAAGTTGGTAAAACTCGTATTTTGAAACTTTCTTATAGTTGGGTATCCAAGTGCAAAGTTCAGGGAAGGAAAAGAATTAAAATAAGACTTAGAGATTCCGAAAGCTATACAACTTAATTTCTAGAGCTATCAAGGCTAGTTTGAGCTGAAGGAATTGTCGAGATGGAAAGTTTTTAGGCAAAACGCTAGTTAGATGGTTTTATAATATAGTAATAGCTGGAAAATATTTTTGATTAATTTTGAACGCAGCTACTCGAGTTCGTAAGGTCTAAACAATTTCCCCGCTCCGATTCCGTTTCGAGATCACAATATAGATCAAAATTTGATAAAAATCACCTAGCACGTTACTAGAGTTTCGTCAATCATTAGCTCTAGTTTTCAACAATTGCATTTCCAAATAAAATAAAATAGTCAACCAAGGCTTCATCAATCATTAGCACTTGGTTTCAGCAGCCCAATGATAAGCAAATAAAATAAAAGTGAAGTCCCAAGACATTGCAGCAGTTAATTTCCGTCATCCAGTAATACTTTATAAAAGAAATCATTTCAATGGCTAAGGGTTTCATCAATCATTAGCCCTTAGCACTCAACCAGTAATTCCTGTGACAATCAAGCTAACATATCAAGTATTTAAATCCGCTAACA